>NC_061112.1:9520418-9545534 GCF_002878395.1 Capsicum annuum | reverse complement strand
AAAAGTTGCAGCAGTTCAGTTGTCATTTATTATGTGTTCAGCTGTAGTTTCTTGAATTTATGCATTCTATGTTGCATTCGGAGTGAGAAACGATGTGGTGATGAGTCTAACGAATGGTTTCATCTGTATGATCTATTCCCTATCTCATCTTGGCATGTCTAGCGTCATTCGAGGACAAATGTTTCCAAGCGGGGATGATCTAATACCCTGAGAAATTTTTCGTTGAAATTTTGTGCATAAACGTGTTGGGTTCTTTCTTCTAGAATGAATTATAAATTTTTCGTGCAGATTGTCTTAGATTATGACCCACCATTGCGTAGAGTATCAAATAATCTTTCCAACGATATGTGGATCATCCGAAACGGACACCCGACCAACGAGTTATGAACATTCCGATCGAACCGTGAATAGTAGTGAACAGTAAAACGTGCAGGAAAAAGTACTGAGGCCTGGCGTATTTTTTCTCCAACTTTAAATGATCATAACTCCTTGTACATAATGATCTGGGTGATCTACTATATATCAACGGAAAGCACTGTGAGTCCTCTTTCCAATGAAATTAGTTTCATCCAATTTTTCTATCGAAGCAAAAAGTTGTGGTCGACCTACTTTAGCCTACCAAAAGTAAATTTTTGAGTCAACTTCAAACGATCATAACTCCTCATACACAATGATCTGGGTGAGATACTATATATCAATGGAAAGATATGGGAGTCCTCTTTCTAATGAAATTGGTTTAATCCAATTTAGATATCGTAGTAAAACGTTATGGTTGATCTACTTCAAACTATCAAAACAGTCCACCAAAGGACAGATTCGAGAATTATTTGATTTTTAGGGGTGTTTTGGTCATTCTCCCTCACCCAAAATCCGTCCAAATCCTATATTAAAGCCTATTAGGAGCATTATATGTTATATTTCATCAAATTCCCTCAAAAAGAAAACCCTAAGATCCTACATCCAACTTCAAGAACCTCCAAAGTTCACCATTAATTCTGCAAATTTATTCAAGATTCCAAGTTCCTAGTTCAAGAACTCCAAGAACCATCATTCAAAGGCACGATTAACATCTCAAAAATGAGTATCGATCTAGAGTTCATCATTCAAGGTATGTGGGGTTTTTCAACAAGAACTCTCTTTCATTCTTGTACCTAAAAGTAATTTTCTTTATAAAGGCATGATTTTTATTTGATTTTTACGAATTTGAAGCATGAACCGATATCTTATGATGATTATTATGAAATCTTGATGTTTATGATTTTGAAAGATGAATTTACATGTGTGGAGATATAAAGTATGAATCTTGAATGATATTTCTCATGATTTTGATATTTGGGTCGTGAATCCCCATTGGAAATTGTGTTTTCTTGAGAAAGTGTGTGTTATAAGCACGTTGATGTTGAAAATTTGAGATATTTTAAATGAATTGACTTTTTGGTCTTAATGGAGTTGTTTTAAACTCGAGTGTGAAAGAAATCCACAACGTGGTTAAATTTGATAGATAGGAAGCATGATGGCTCCCGATGTATATTTATATATTACTAAAATTATTTTGTTGTGGATTGTCTTTGAAATGATCTGAGCTAAGTCTGGGAGAAATCCTTAGCACCGAGTGGGAGGTATAAAGCGACCTTAATTCCCTAGAACTACGTGCCCCGTAAGAGTGAGCCTGAGGCTGATTTATATAGAGATCACTAGTTTATGTGGATTTGATATTGATAGTCCTACTCTGATGGCAAGGATAGGATGGATCTCCCCAACGTGGGTTGTACGTTGGACTCCATGTAGCTCACATGGTTTATGTCAGTTATAGGATCTCCCAGTGTGTGTGTTTCCTTGTGTCTATTGTGAATGGTGAAGTGATTTGAAAGTGGAATTGTGAAAGTTATTCTTTCGAAAGATTTAAATGATATTTACATTATGAGAATTGATATTCTTGATGAACTGAAAGTGATTGACAAATTATATGATGACTCACATGTGTTATTGTACTTATTTCATCCTCTCATGATTATGATGATTTTCTTCGGGCTATGTGATTCTTTCATACATCCTGCATATTTCTTATAAATATTTATGATGATGATGTTTATACACCTGCATACACCTCCATATACTCGGTTCCTTTCCATGGTATTGACCCACATCTTCAGATGTGGGCTGCATTTTCTTGGAATGTATGTTCAGGTGCTCAGTTCCAGGTTCAACAATGATTCTTCGGGCACGTTGTTCTACATCATCTATTGTGGTGAGTCCTCATGTTCTGAGGATGTGATGTCTGATGTTGGTTTCACGGAATCGTTTACATTTGATAACTGAGTATGAGTCAGTTAGGGTATGTCTCAATGGCTCGCTGGTTTTATTGATTTTCTTAGAGGCTTGTCAGACTAGTATAGATGTTGGGAGTTGACTAATAAGTTGTATTTTTGTTATCTTTCTGAAATTCTTTTATTCTGGGATGATGATTACACTATTGATATTTGAGGGTTATTTATGGAAACCCCGTTGATTTGTGTTGAACTGAATAAAAATGGCTCAAAGGGTTAGCTTGGGGCTACTCATAGCCTCAAGCACCGTATGACGCTCCGGGACTCGTTTTTTGGGGCGTTACACTTAGTCTCTAAATAAGATAAGGAAATGGCAAATTCATCATCTCCCCAAAGGCTCTATCATGTATCTTGTGCCAAAGAATGGCTACAAAGTCAATATCATACCCAGCCATCATACTAGCAATTAAAGAATCTCCCTCCAAGTCAATACATTATCTGAAGCAGTCGAGGACAATCTATATCTAATAAGTAACCACCAAAACTTAGAAACAAAAGTCAATGATGCCCTCTTTATCATGCCCTATCTCTCGATCCAAGGGTTCTCATCAGCCAAAGGTGAAATATAGTCGGTGATCTACCTAGTCATCTCAATTATCTCATGTCTATGCTCAAAATCCCTCATATAAGGTCCATAACATGCAACTCTTAATCTATAGTTATATTTTTTAATGGATGCTGGGGCAATATAGTCTTGACCAAAGAGAGCTCGACAGTTAGCCACTGCTGAAATATCAACCCCAACCCCTCTTCAAGGGTCTGGTCAAGTTGTGGCTGCTCTATATATGTCATAATACCTATATATCTTCACAATTGAAGAACTACTATGGAATAATATGATACATAAAACTCTCACACCAAAGTTAGGCTGTAAGAACCGAGTAGTCTGGTCATCCACCCCATCTGATAATGATCAAAATCTACTTGAAATTGTGATGCTCTAATAAAATCTGATAGCTCACTCATGTTCTCCTAAAAAAATAAGCCTCATGGGTAGGTCGATATCCAAAATAGAACTTTCTCTCTTAAATATTGTTTGAAGTCCCTCCTCACACTATCTTGGGTTTTCCTCCTTATGAGGTACCTCCGATACATGTGTAGGGGTGGAACTCTATCCTTATTGTGCTAGTGCTTCTGCATCTGGAACTAGCACCTCATGGGAATCCTACCTTTTACCCTCCTCAGATTAGGCTACTACTGATCCCTGCTCCTCATCTGTTGCATTAGACTCACTCTAAGACCCTTTCTCTAATTAAAGGTCCCATGTATCTTCTACTAGTGCTGACTCAGAATCTGCCTCCTTATTATCATCATTTTCTCCCTTATAAGACTAGGGAGAATACAAGGGTTATGTCCTAGTGGTATTCATCCTCGTCCTACCTAGGAACTCAATAGCCTCAGTCTGTATCATAGGCTGAGTAGAAGTTGGCCGCTTTCTCCACTATGACTTTGCTATAATAAGTACACCTATATTGTCCATAATAATATCCTTTATAGCAATCCACTTCTCTCCCCTAGTCACTATCCCTGATTCTCTAGTCGAGGCTATTTTGTCTAGGTCTACTTTAGTTTGGGCAAGTGTGTATTCCTCGAATGAGCTACTTCTCTTTAAATCCTTAGGAGCCATATGTATTTGAAAAACTAAGTGCTAGTATTCAACAAAAAATGAAGGATTGCAAAGTTCAAAGAAAAACTCAAAATTTGACAACTTTGAATTTTTTTTCAATTTTTACATCCCTATACTTGAATGCAGTCCCAAGAAATCCAATGTGCATACACTTATCACTGCTCATATTTGTCACTATCAACTATCATGCCAAATTTTTAGTATTCCTCAACTTCAAGTGCCACTTTCGAGTAGGGCATAATTTTAGGGTTTAATCTAATAATTATGCCCTTCATTAATATTTTAGTATAGTTCAAGGCTCTTGGTTAACAACTTTGTTGGTTATAACACATATTGCATGAAAATAGACATACCAACTACTTATTTTCAATTTCAAAATCTAGTACTACAAGTGGGAGCCAAACACATTAACTTTCAAAAGCAAAGCCGGAAGTGAACTACCAAGAAAGGAAGTAACTTAAAGTTGGAACACATGTATAACACTTTTGATAAAGTTGATACCATAAACAAGGGCCATATTAGCCTTTTTCTAAGTGTGGGAGAAGTTTATACTTTGAGAGGAAAATTTAGATCTTAAGAGAAAGAATGGAATTTTGAGGATTTGAATTACTAAAAATGAGTCAAACTAAGCTTAAATATAGAGAGAGGCTAGTTTAGGTCTTGTTTAAAGATGGGTGGGCCTAAAATTTTTAAATAACATTTAGGCCCATAACTAGGCCACTTGCGTCTACCACATACGGGTCGTATGTGGTAAATATGGTCCTTATGTGTTGATCACAAGTGGGTCAAAATTTTTGACCCAATTTCCTACTCTCTAGACTTGCATTTCGATGTTTACCCTGCTACTTATGGTTTCGTGATGTGTATTTATAGCTATGTAAGTAGGATGATGTGTAAAGATCCAGAATTTTCTATCAATATCCTCAAAATTTAATCTTTTTTTAATTATCAGGCAACATTACCTGGCCCGAGTGGGACTTGTGACCTTGTTAGTTAGTCATACAGTCCCCGTACCTGGAGGGTTATAAATGTAGTAAATTTGCCACATTCTAGGTCTTTCTATATGCTATAAACCTACAAAGACAAAACAAACCAAAGTGAACATTATTATAGTGGGTCGTCTTCCACCCAGTGCTTGATTTAACATCATGGCATGACATGGCTATGTTGGTTACTCAAATTTCACCAATAAGCTAATGGGTTGCCTCCTATACAGTGCTTGATTTAATGTTGCAGCATGATGCGGGTACCTTTATTATTCAGAACTCATCAAGATACCAAAAGAAATACCCTCCTAGGTCATTAATACAATCTATCACCGACACCACCCTCATGTTCGTAGGTTTCTTCATTATTTTTCAGACATTTAAATTGACTTCCTTTCCATTAACTCTAAACTTCAGCTTCCCTTCTCCATATCAACCATTGCTCTACCTTTGGCCATAAATGGTCTTCTCGATATGGTGGGCATTTTGATGTCAACCTTACAATCCATAATGACCAAGTCAACTAGAAAGATAAAGTTATCGGCTCTCACAGTCTCATCAAAGCAAATGCCCATAGGTCTCTTCACAGTGCGATCCTTCATCAATAGTCTTATCATAGTCGATTTCAGAGGGCTCGAGCCTAACTGCTTGAATACAGCCAACGGCATCAAATTTATGTTGGCTCCTAACTCACATAAGGCTTTGGAAAACATAGCTAACCCAATAGTGCATGGTATAGTGAATTCTCTGGGGTCACCCTTTTTTAGGCCAGAGACTTAGATGTGACTACACTACAATGGTGCAATCCACCAACACCTCTTAAGTATCCCTTTCTTCTTTGTAACCAATTGCTATATAAATCTATCATATCCAGGCATTTGATCTAATGCCTTGAGAAAAGGGATGTTCAAGCTCAATTCTTTTATCATCTCAATGAATCTCTTGAACTTTTCTTTCTCTTTTTTCTGCTTCAGTCTCTCAAGGAAAACAAGTAGTGTAGTTGTGGAATTTGTCTTATTTCGAGCTCAATGACTTGACTTTTACATTTTTCCTTACTAACTTTACCATCACCATTTGTTTTTTTTGACTCCACAATAGGTATCTCATAAATATCAGTTTTATCATGCCCTGGTACTTCTGCATCAGGTAATGGATGATCCGCTGAAACACCTTGGGTTTTGGTCATTGAAAAATTCTCAAATCTTGATCTTTCTATTGATAATATGACTCACACCACAAGTCATATGGTGTGGTGATGGGTCTATGGACCCTAGTCATATGTTAGTCAGTGTGTTGCTAGCCAAGTTTTGTCCTAGTTATGAGAAGAATCATTGATTCATATGATGTCCAGTGTCTAGCCCTTAATGTTCTTCTTAGGATATGACTTGATGGTACTAAACGTATAGTATGGTGATGAGTTAGGGCAATGGAGTCATATGGTGGATAGTGTGTGGATGCCCAACTTTCTATTCTGAAGATGACTGGATGGTACCAATCATATGTTG
The DNA here is from genome assembly GCF_002878395.1 of Capsicum annuum. Lineage (NCBI taxonomy): Eukaryota > Viridiplantae > Streptophyta > Magnoliopsida > Solanales > Solanaceae > Capsicum > Capsicum annuum. The sequence goes on along the minus strand of NC_061112.1, from coordinate 9,539,089 downwards.
TGGTGAGGAGTTGGAGGGTCAATTCATACCCACCTGTGGTGATTTACAGTTTTAAGTTGGGGGTATTCTTGACATTTCCCTTGTTAACTCCTTTTAACCCCACGACATAAAATACCTTTTGGGACTTTATTAACCTATTATTCTAAATCAAACACTCCTAGAAATCTTTTAAAATCTCTCTCAAGCTCTTGGTTCAAGAAAAGGCTAGGGTTTCTATAAGGTAATTAATTAGGGGCTTTCAAGAGTGAATCTCTCTGTCTTCCTTAGTGTCTAAGGTCTGTTACTCCTCTCTCATTGTTAGTTCAACTAAAATCATGTGTTAATGAATAGTTTTCATGGTATTTTTGTGTTATTACTTTGGTATTGAAGTAGATGTTAGGGGTTTTTGTTGTTCTTGGTTTGATAATGCTTTACCATGTTTTACTTATGGTTTTTCATATTATAATTATAATTTGAACATGTGGTTTCATGGGAATGATCAATTGATACTTAATTTGTCTTTGTAAATTATATGCTCTCAACATGTTTGTTAAAATGCCAATTAGCATGACTTTATCACCTAGTTTGACTATTCTTGAAACCTTTGCATTGCATAATATGGTAATGGAATCTAAAGTGGTGTTTGATTTTAAATGGTCTAGAAAGGCCTTGGTGTCCATGGCTTTTGTTTAATTGGAAATCTTTTGGGGTACATGGGAATCCCATAAGACTTTGCTAAAGGACACTGCTTGCAAGCTATAGTTGGTATGCCGATACCACTTTATAATACCTTGATAATTGACTCTTAGAATTGGTGGTTTGGTTATGTTCTAAATTTTTTAATTGAGTAGTAATGGTGGGTTGTGATAGATAACTATGAAGGTGTGAGTCCAACGGACTAATGAGTGGTGAATTTACCACTCATTTGCACTCAACATTCGTGCATGCTACAATGAATTATACATATAAATAAGACATATTTGTGATTAAATGCACTAATTTCCACATTTTGTAGGCATACAGGTTATGAGATGAAAAGATGTAGATTTGAGATAAAAAGGATCAAAAAGGAGAAAAGAAGTAAAGCTAGAAGACTAGAAGCAGAAACCAACCTCAGTTACCGCATTCATGGTCTGAGAGCTGAGATCACGGCTAGTCAAGCCAGGTCAAATCATCGTGATCATGAAGTTCTAACCGTGATTGCATCAACATGAGATTATTCCTAGGGGCAATTTTGTAATTTCACATAGTCGTCCCCAATTTCCTTAATTGGCTTAAACTCTTTCTCATGGAGAAAAATTCCTAATTTTTTGAAATCTTTTTCATTCGCTATCTAGTTTTGAGTTTTGAGGGATCTTTATTGTACTAACTTTAGGGTGAAGAAGACATTAGAGTGACTCCTAAGTGGAGAATTAGCATGTTCCATCAAAGATTTTTTTAGATTTAAAGCTTGAATTTGCATTCTCTTTATCTTTCAAGAATTAATTTGATTAAGGTTTTGGTATTTCTTTGTTTATTATTCTTATAAGTTTCTAGTTTTCCCTCTTTGGGTTATGTTTGAATAGGGTGCAAGTGTGTGTAGGTTGTGATTGTTAGCTTTAACTCTTAGTTGATGTTGTGGGGTTTCACAAATGTTTGATTCTAAAATGGAGATTATTGGTGAAAGCCTCAATTTCCCTAAACCCCACATCATCCTTGAAAGGGGGATATGGGTAGTCTAGATCCTACATCATCCTTGAAAGGGGGATGTAGGTGACACGAACATTTGTGAACAATAAGATAGATAATAGTTATTCCATTTTTGTGATCTTAGAGATAAGGATAAATTGTGGAATTTCTATATCCTGGGCATTGTCCTAGAAATGGGGATGCCCAAATTGAGGCTTTGTGATGATTAGTTGACCACGAGGTATTTGAAATAATCCGTGGATGATAATTTGGTACTTTGTTGGAAGGCTAGTATCAAAATCCTTATTCGAGCCTATCCACACATGCTTTAACTAAGATCTGAAGTCGATTTTCATGTACCCACACACTAGTTGCCCCTAGTAAAAAGCATAGCCCTAAGATCTATTCCTAATTAATTATGCTTTAATTCTTCAAAGCCTCAAATTAGTATTCTAGAATCCCAAATACCAGTTACATCCTTGAAAATGGTTAATATCCCCCAATTATTTGTATTTTAGGTTTAAATCTTGTAAGCAACTTCCATTTTGAACTCACTCAATCGTCACTTATATTGTTCCTCGTGGATTTAACCCTGACTTAAAGTTGGTTAATTATATTGATGACAACTACCTTGCACATAAATTGATATGTGCATTGAGAGTTATCAAAAATGGCACCATTGTCGGGGAACAATTTGGCGTATTGAATAAGTTTGAAATTTTAGCTTGCTTGCCTGGATTCAAACTTGTAAATATTTTTTTGTGATCTTCTTTTGTTTCTTGTGTTAGATAGATTTATATTCTTTTGCTTATTACTATGGGATCTTAGAATGAGTATGAGTTTAGTAGTTGCAAGTCTTATCTTGATGATCCATATCCATATTGTGGTTGACCCCACTTTTGGCAAGATTATAAATATGCTTCTCGAATAGAGGTGTGCGCACTATCTCAATCCTATTGGGATTGTAATTGTTCTTATGTGGTGGTCAAGATGGACATTGGATTAATTGTCCAAATGCCTCATCCCCTAGTTATGCTTGTTCTTCTTATGATTTTGATAGGTCTCATGATGTAATAAAGAAAGAAAAACATGCTGGATTTAATGGTGTTAAGGTAATGCTTCTAACTTTCTTGGATCTGGTGACTACAATGGAGGAAAAAATGCATCACTTGCATCAATCCATGGCAGTATTTGGATTAGAGAGTGAAAAAGAAGAAGAAGTGGGTGAGGAGACCAATTTTTCAAATGCCATAGATATGCCCAATCTTCAAAATGAGGATGATAAAGAAAAGCTATCAAGCCATGAGGTTGATTATGAGCTTGATAGTGAAGAATCCTTGGTGATTTGCCAACCAACCAAACCAAAATTAATGAAGGATCCCAAAGTTGAGGAAGTAGTACTAGAGTCCAAGAAGAAGCTAAGAAAATCCATTGTGCGGGCTCTATTTCATTTTTGGGTAAGAATTTCAAGATGAATGCGAATCCAGAATTGGGACGATGACCTAATTCTAATCACTTCTTGACATTATGCTTGGTGGATGTGATAAAAGTTGATCCACCCTAACAAATGAAAAAATTGGGAGATGGGGTACAAACTCCTTATATTTTGGATTTTATCATCCTAAAAGGGTGAGATAAAGTACCTCATTTAAGGACCAGGAAGCTAAAAATCTGATGTTCAACTAGTGGTCTTTTAATGTTCTCACCAATACCCAACGAGCCTACTCGAAAGTTCTTAACTCTATTTACTCTCATTTTAGAGGATTTGAATCTTCTACTCAACTTTTGCTCAAAACATAATGGTCACAAGATGGGACATCGGTTCAAATCTTTAGTGGGACATAAATGATAGTTGAAGGGGTGTGTTGTGCCACAACATTAAAATTTGGCACTCGATGGAAAGTAACCCATCACGCCATCAAAGTGGCCCTTATCATTTCTTTGTAACTTGGTGGAGTATATTTTGATTTTGTCATAGATTAATCCATGAATTTATGGAACTTTGGTACTAAATGAGTTAGATAGAGGGAAAGTATGGGATTTTTGCATGTTGGACTGAACAGGGGGAAATAGACGTGCAGAAATGCCCTCTGTTTCTATCATCGTGGACTCTGCATCGCGATCGCGGTCACCCACATGTCCACGATTGTGGACCCTTGACTGCGATCGCGGTCAGTTCAATTTTAAAAGACCATCGGTTACCCATTTACCAAACATTCCCCCTCCAACTCTTCTATCAAATTACACCCGTTCTTGGCTATATTTTGAGTATTCCAAAAGCATCTTTACATCCATCTTGCATCACTCTTCTGGTATGTGCTTTAAATTTATGTTTGTAATAATTGTGAGTAGGCCTTAGAGTGCATGAACTAGGTAGGGCCTAAAACTACGTTTTTTATTGCTAAATAATTGTTGAATCATACTTGCGTGGTGATTAGCTGTCAGAAATGGTGTTCATACATGTAGGGAAGTATTGAGTACCCAAAATTGTTTGAAAATGAGTAAAATATAGTGTGCACACCAAGTGTCCGATCAATTTCCCAAATGAGTCAATAATTAATTATTATCACTTTATGGAGGCATGATCGAGCACATAGAACACATGTTTTATGTCTTAATGATTACTTTATATTTTGGAACACATTTTATCCCCAAAATTAGAATATTGAGCTATTGAAAATCTGGCCTAGTTTGGCCTCAGGTAGAGCGGTTTCGGTAAGGAGAAGAAGAGAGAAAAGTTTTTTAGTAATATATGGAAAAGGGTAAAGGTCCTATGGAATATTTTGAAACCCCAAGACAGACTACCTTCTCCCAGAGTGGACAGTAATAATAAGGCCCCTGCTGAGTGGTCTGGTGGTGTTGCTGATGGAGATGATGTAGAGTTTGCAGGAGAGAACAGCTCCAAATGCAGTTTTAGAGAGCACCCTTATCTCTATTCTGTGCTCTATTATTTATGCAATGAGGACACTGCTAACTTTTCAGTTGGGGTGCCTATCCTCGGATATGTATTATTTTGATATTTTTGGATGTTTTGATGACTTTTTGGATGATTTTTAGTTTTTGGTTTCTGGGTTGCATTATTTGGGCACTCTAATGGCCCACATTTCATGGATAAGCTATTTGTTTTAAAAAAAATTACTTTATCTTTATTTTATTTATGGTAATATCGGATAAACTTTTCTCTATGATAGATTGAGCAACGTCGTTCTTAAGGAAAAAGCATCATGATTGGATTTCGAGCCATACATACAGGGGAGGTTTGAATATAAACAGCATTAAGGTCATAACTACAAAGGAAATCTGAGTACCTGTAGTATTTTGAATTTGCAATAGAATTTATACCTATGGTGAAGTCTGAGTAGCCATTTGATTTGCCCGTATAAAAGCCAACATATGAGATGAAGGCTTATGTTGGTGCCATAATTAGCAAATTATGTGTAGTGTAAATGTAGCAAACACCCCCTCTATCCAAATCTTTTTCAAAAATTAAGGGCACGGACGTAAGATACCTAATATTAATAATTAATCTCTTTTTGTGACTCCAAAATTTTGGCTTGTGAAAATTTGTGGATACTCTATTTTTGTCTCTAGCGGGAGGGGCAATTGAGCCTCCTTGGCGAATTTGCATTCCATGTGCGGTGAGCTTATTTTTTCAAATCTCATGTATACTTGTACCATCTAAAACTTTCCCCATTAGTCTCTGAAGGCCAATTTTGAGTGTACTTGGTTGGTGAGATGATCCTAGGCCATCTTTGCGACATTGGAAGTCCACTCTAGCCTTAAAAGCCAACCCTTGCATAGATGTTATCCCTAGTTACCCACTTTGAGCCTTTGGACCTTTCTTTGGCAAACACATTGCAAGTCGTGAGCCATTTAATTTTTATCCCTCTTTTAAACCCTGCCTTCCTTAAACATAAAAATGCAACTTCAGGATAAAAGCCTAAGTTGGGGGTGGTGGAGATTGGAAGGGGTAGTTTTGGTCCACGAAGTAGTAAGTGAGTGCCTAAGTGCTTAAGCATTGAGAATAGATGAATAATAAAAAACATAGGACCCAACAAAGGAAAGAAAAACATGAAGTATCCAAGAAAAATAAATGAAAATAAAATAAGTGAAGTAAGGAAATAAAAGTAGGCACATGTGTAAAGAGTGAAAACAAAAGAAGTGGTCCATGGTCAAAAGTTGGATGGAATAGTGTGATATAAATGGTCAAGGAGGGTATAGCCATATTGTTCCTAAATGGTATCTTACCCTACCCTAAACCTATGTTACAAGCTCAAAAAGCCCTTCAAGATCTCCGACCAACTGTATTCATTATAGTGGCGATTTAAAATAGGGTAAAGCCTATGGCATGGTACTTGTTAGCATCGAGAGTCCTTGAGAGAGAGAGAGAGAGAGAGTTTTACACTTAAATCCCTTGTTGCATAATTTATAAATTGGTGTATGGAATTTTTCTTCTTTTGAGAAGGCATGTAAACAAGTTGAGGTGGGTGATTTTGACATCTTCTGAAAAATAAGGCAAAAGTAGTATAATGAAGTTGAGGTCAAAGGTGAATCACTTATAGAGTACTAGTAATTGTTGCATGGCTTCTCTTTGAACTCTTTTGCACTCTTGAACATTGCATTTCATGTTGAGGGAGGATATGGGATTAGCTTTGTCTATGTTTTAAGAGCTACTTGTGGTTGCTAAGCTTGAAGTCATTGTCACTATTAGGTCATCTAATTTGGGAATAAATGTACATTGTCTCATAGCAAGAGGTAGTGTCGCTTGAGCACAAGCAAATCTTTAAGTTGGGGGTGTTGATGAGTGGTGAAGTTACCACTCATTTGTACTCAACATTCATGTAAGCTACTATGAATTGAATGTATAAATGAGATATACTTGTTACTAAATGTACTAATTTCCACATTTTGCAGGCATACAGGTTATGAGATAGAAATATGTGAATTTGAGCTAAAAAGGATCAAAAAGGATAAAAAAGTGCAGCAAGAAGACCTGAAGCAGAAACTAGCCTTAGTTACTGCGATCGCGGTCTGAGGGTTGCGGTCGCGGCCAGTCAAGACAAGTCAAAGCATCATTATTACAAGGTTTTGACCACAGTCGTGGTAGCCACAATCGTATACAAGTGTTAGGGATCGCGACAATGCGGGATTGTGCTTAAGGGAAATTTTGTAATTTCACATAGCCGTCCCCAATTTCCTTAAGAGGCTCAAACCCTTTCTCATGGAGAAAAATGTCTAATTTTTTGAAATCTTTTTATTTCACCATCTAGTTTTGAATTTTAAGAGATCTTTATTGTACTAAATTTGGGGTGAAGAAGACATTAGAGTGACTCGTAAATGGAGATTATCAAGTACCATCAAAGATTTGTTGAGATTTAAAGCTTGAATATGCATTCTCTTTATTTTCCATGAATCAAGTTGATGGAGGTTTTGGTATATCTATGTTTATTATTCTTATGAGTTGCTTAGTTTCCCTCTTGGGTTTATGTTTGAATAGGGTGCAAATGTCTGTGGGTTATGATTTTTAACTTTAACTCGTAGATGATGTTGTGGGATTTAACAAATGATTGATTCTAAAATAGAAATTATTAGTAAAAGCCTTAATTTCCCTAAACCCTACATCATCCTTGGAATAGGGATGTGGGTAGTCTACATCCTACATCATCCTTGAAAGAGGGATGTAGGTGACATAACATTTGTAAACAATAAGATAGATAATAGTTATTCCTTTTTTCTATCTTAGAGATAAGGATAAATTGTGGAATCGCTATATCATCGAAATCCTTAACTGAGCCTACCCACACATTCTTTAACTAAGATTTGAAGTCAATTATCATGTAACCACACACTAGTTTCCCCTAGTAAATCATTTCCCCAAGATCCATTCCTAATTGATTACGCTTTAATTCTTTGCCTCAAATTACTATTCTAGAGGCCCAAATACTAGTTACATCCTTGAAAACGTTTAAAATCCTCCAGTTATTTGCATCTTTGGTTTAAATATAGTAAGCAACTTCTATTTTGAACTCACTCGATGTCCACTCACATTGTTACTCGCGGATTCAACCCCGACTCAAAGTTTGGTAATTATATTCATGACAATCGCCTTACACTTAAATTGACATGTGAGTTTAGTGTTATCATGGATAGACATTAGAAACTCATATTTGCTGACATGAGGGTTGGTCTTGGTGACCATATGCTTGTGGGGTACTAGGGAATCTCCCAAGTTTATACTTATAAATATGTATCATAGAGGGCGAAGGTTACACAGGAAGCCCCGGCCCCTATGATATCTCTGGTTCTTGCGGATACACATACTGGGGCTCATTCAAAGGGCAACACTGGACATATGTAGCCCATGGATGGGTTTTGATGGTAAGTCTATACAACCCAGGTTAAGGTTTTAAATGCATGCTAAATCGGGTTCCCTTTCCTAACATGGTATATATATATATGTATGTATGTGATTGTATATGTTTATTTAATTTGGTTTTGAATAATGGCATTATTTTATCCTTATTCTTGAGTACATTCTAGTATTCATTCTACTAATAGTATTCGGGTGTTGTATCCCCACATGATGCAGGATCTGGCCATACTACTCCTTCTTCTTAGTTACTTGGATTCGAAGATAGCTTTGTGTCAGATTGAAGTGGTGAGCTTCCATACTCTGAAATACTCTATTTCATGTTATGGACCTCTTTACATTATTTTTATTTATTAGAATTTGGTTTTGTCTATGGTCAAAGGCATGTCCTGACCGGATGTTCTTTGTTTTTAATTAGAATCTGGCATGAGCGGTGTCGGTATTGGTGTCAATCTTGGTATTGGTATTAGCGTTAGGATTGGCATTGGTTGACTATTTGATTGATTTTGTTGAATTATGATTATAGACTTTAATTAATGTCTTTGACTTATTACTATTTTATCTTGTTATATGTTCAGAATTCATCTGACATAGGGTGCAGGGTAGTTATTGTTGGGTATTGCGGGTGGTCTCCAGTCCAGGTTGGACTTGAGGCACCCGACATGACTAGGCCCTGATTTGGTCCATGTCATCCGCAGTAGTTATACCACTACTTGTGGTAACATCAAGAACATGGCCGTTTTTTCACAAATTTTGAATAGTGTTTCTCAAAAGGGTACCTGGATGCCTCTGGTTTAATGTTTCTGAATCATCCCAAACTAGTGATCCAACTACTTGATAGAAGTGGCATGAGATTCAACCTTTTGGGTCAACCCTGGAATGTCATCCTTAATCTCTTTAAGGCTATTCCACTAATTTTCTAGACCCTTGACCAGCTTGGTCAGCATTGCCTCCATTCTAGACTCTATATCTTGGCTTCTTGGTGGAATGTTCATATCTCCCTTCTCTCTATAGTCATTCTTTTTTATCCAGCCACAATATCACCCCCTACTATGGTCCCTATATCTATCATAATAGTTCAACCTTGGTTTCTTTGCCCTTGGAATCGGAGACCTGCCAATTAATGATTGAGATATTTTGCATCCTCCTCTAACACTGACTCATAGGCTTTGGAAGTTGAACCTTGTTCTCCTACTGTTTTGACTTTCTCAGTATTTGTTGTTGCAAACTACTTAGACAACAACCCAAATCAATCCTCAGCAGCTCAATTTCTTGGACTACAGAATCATCAAGTACTCTTTGGTCAATAGAGGCACCAGTAGCATAAGTGCTAGAACCTCTCTCAGCCTCCTAAGTTTTCCACCCTGGGTTACTGATAGAAATATGGTATAAGATTTCCGAAGTTATATCCTAGTGTATTCTCATACAAGCTCCTCCAGAGATGGCTCCTGTCATGGCTTTAGAACTGATAGTTAGGGCTCTGTAGAGTATCTCTAATAAGCTTGTCCCTGAAATCTGATGGTTAGCCACTGATAAACCTCAACTCACTCATATTTTTTAGAGGTGAGGCGGTTATTGTCAATAACCCAACTCATGTTGGGGTTGAATCCACAAGGAGCAAATTATAAATTTCAAATCATATGGGTGTTCTAATTACTAAAAGGTTACCTGAAATGCTAACAAACACAACATGTAATATAAAGTGGGTGGAATTGGTTTGAAATTTGTGTGTAAAAATCTATGGTTAACAACACACTAATTTAGCACTTTTGATTTAGAATCAAGATTTGAGAAGATCTTGGGATTATGTCTACCTAAAGGTAAGGAGTGCATGGGTTGTGAGAGTTTAACATGAAACTTAGTTGTTAAGTAAAAGATAGGCTAGGTTGAAGGTCTTTGTGGTTAGTCTTTCAACAAAACCACAAGGATTTCACCCATTAGGTCTTTCGAGCACCTAAAGTGTGCAATTCATAATCACCCAAAAACTCAACCAGGCATCCCTATTTCTAGGATGATACCCTTGACATGATTTATATTCCAATAACACTTATTTCTAAGATTGCAAAAGGTAGTAAACCATAGGCTTGATTTTCCACCATTGCCTTGTCACACTCTAGCCCTCTTTCAAGGATGTTATGAGTTCCCATGACTTCACCTTCATCCCTCTTTCAAGATTGATGAAGGGTTTCTAGAGTTTGGGGTTTTCACCCATCAAACCCATTTAGATATTTGGGGTTTTCACCCACAAATTCAAACTATTAAGCTCAAGAAATGGTGGAATCCATAATCATCAACTAAAAAACATGCAAACCCATCAACACCCACACACAAATACACTTTAGTTCAAAATAATCCCAAGATTAAATTACTTAGCTACTCATGAAGAAAGTAAAGAAAGATATACCATAAGGATTATCCAAAGCATTCATTCTTCACAAAATACCAAGAATCTTCAAAATTTAGTTACAATGTTGCCCAATTAGGGTTCTTTCTTCAAATTCAAAAGTGTCTATAAGGTAAGCAATACCCAAAGAAGAAAAGGTTTTTTCCTAAATAAGGTTTGGTATTTATCCATGTAAATTTACAAAACTGCCCTGGGCAACATTCCCACTTAGCTACAATCGCATGAGGATGTCCGCGATCGCGGCCAACGTGACAGTGGTTGTGCTTCATGACTGAGGTCTCCTGACCATCTTTACTGACCGCGACCGTGACCTGTGCCCCGTGATCGTGGTAACTGAGGCTGATAACTGCTCTAGGTCTTCAACTGCACTTCTCTACTTTCATTTGATCCATTTTTAGTTCCAATCCACATCTTTTCATCTCACCAACTATACACCTACACAATGTGGATATTAGTGCACTAAATCACCATTATGTCTCATTATATTCTACAAAACATGGTAGTGTGCATAAATGTTTAGTGCAAATGAGTGGTAAAATCACCACTCATCAACACTCCCAACTTAGAATCTTGCTTGTCCTCAAGAAACACCACCCTTTACTATGAGACAAATTCATATGTATGCCCACATTTTATTACCCAATGATCATGATGACTCCAACTTGATTACTACCACAAAAAGCTCTTCACACATGGGCCAAGTGATTTTAACGATGTCCCTTCAACATAAAATAGAATAACGGAGGAGGCAATAGACTTTGAGGAGCAACCATGCGACAACTACTACTCACTCTAGAGACGACTCACTTTTTGACCTCAACCATATTATATTCCCTTTTATCTAATTGTGCGGAAAATGACAAAATCACCAACCTCAACTTGTTCACATGCCTCCTCGCAAGAAAAAAATTTCACACACCAAGTTATCAATCTTACAATAATGATATTACAAAGGACTTTTTGATCTTGTAACGTAGGCTTAGGGTAGGATAGGATCTCAATTTAGGAAAATAAGGCTAAACCCTCCTTAAACTTCTACAACACATTATTTTCACTTTTTTTCTATTGGGACACTTCTTTTCTTTCACTATTATGCCTACTTTGCCTTACTTGGTTTTCCCATTTCCCATTTATTTTCCTTTTTTTTTTTGCGCTTAACTCATGCCTTTCTTTCCTTTGTTGGATCTTTTCTTTCTTCTAATCATTTTGCTTTATTTTTTGAAACTCGTTGGCACGTTCTTATGATTTCATGCCCCAACTATACCTTTTTTAATTTCCACCACCCCTAACTTAGGCTTTTAGCCTCAATTTATATTCTTAAGTTCAAGGAGGGTAGGATTCAAAAGAGTAAAAATAGGAGGGTCACAGCTTATAATGTATTTGCCAAAGAAAAGTCCAAAGGTTCAAAGAGGGTGGCTAGGGGTAATTTCTATTATTGGTAGGATTTTTAGGATAAAGTGGGATTCCTATGTCAAAAGATGGCCTATTATCCTTTCACCAACCAAGCACAATAAAAATTTAGCCTGGGGCAAGTTCTTGTAATACCCCACATTTTGGACTAGAATGAAAATCCACCATTCCTATGCGTGGATGTTTCAAAAACCTCAAATCCTATATAAATTTAGTGTTTTAATCAATTATATAGTGTGTAAATCTATTTGATCATGAATTTAGATCATAGAGTTCCCCTAACTCAAGTACTAGTTGAAAGCTTTCCTATCGTTCAAGTTTTAGTTAGCATCAAAACTTTAGTAAATTTAAATCGACCATAACTTATTTTATATGATGAACTGGGTGGTTTATTATATATCAAATTCAATCTCTTTGAATTAGCTTTCTAACGATACCAATTTCGCCTAAATCCGATATCAGAGCAAAGAGTTATGCCTATTTTACTCTAGCATGTCAGGCTGGAAACAGTGTGACAACATTCGTGATAGCTTATCACATTTGTGACACCCTATCACGAAGGTCGTCAGCCTTAGGTAGAAACCAGCTCCTAAGTGATGACATTCGTGATAGATTATCATATTTTTGATTCCCTATCACGAAAGTCGTCAGCCTTATGCAAAAACTAGCTCCTAAGTGACGACATTCGTGATAGCTTATCACAATTGTGACACCCTATCACGAAGGTCGTCAGCTATGATTTTTTAGCAATTGGAAAATTATTTTTTAAGGGTATTTTGGTATTTTCCTTCACCTTCCACGACTTATAACCCTAAAGAAGCATAATTTTTCCTATTTTTCTTCAGTTAAGCATCTTAAAATCCCTCTCTTACACTCTCAATCACAAGATTAGGGTTTCCATCAAACTCATCTCTCAAAACAATGATTCAAGCCTTTTTCCAAGATAATCAAGAATTAATTTTCCCAATTCAAGAACTCTCCAGCAAATCATCAAGGTTTCCTTTCTAAGGTATGCGTGTGGTCATTCATGGACTCCTTTCGTCCATGAAGCTCAAGAACCCTTTTCTGAAACTATATATTATGGTTTTCATGTTATGAATGGATTTTTGATCATGTTTATGTGTTGAATGATGCCAAGATAGAATCTTTATGTGTTATTATGAATCTATGACATTGTATGAGTTGAAAACATGTAAGTTTGATTATTTATGATGAGTAATTGTATGATTTACACCTATGCCTAAGTTGTGCATGTAAGGTGTTTGATAAAATACTTAAGAGACTACAAATCATGCATTATAGCTAAATTGTGACTAAGGGAAGGATTCATGATAGGCCTCTATGATTCAATGTCATCCATGTTGATAATGTATCTTGTGAACACTATTGGATTACTCATGAACTAGTCTTATGAAATAATGCTATGCTTACTTGCAAAATCCACTCATGTACAAGATGTAGAATATCCATGTACTTCATGAAATTCCCCAAGTTATGATATTATGGATTGTGATTGTAATATGTAATGATCATGATATTGAAAGCTATGCAAGTATATACATGTTGTATGAAATTCCCTTCCATGAAATAAGATTGTTGAGAACTATGCTTATTATGAAATCCCTTATTTATGATATTGTGGATTATGGACTCTACTCTTATGATCAAGTCAGTCATGTGTGTCAGTTTCCTTCCATCGAGTCTTGGGGGTACTTGTACCCAAAAAATATAGATATGTACCAAGAGCCATTTCATGTTATCAAGATACTCTCAGTCAAGCCATGATCAATAGAAATCAGTCAGTCATGTGACTCAGGAAAACTCAGTATTCTTAGTAGTTCAGTATTCTCAGTAATCTCAGTGCTCAGTAACCTCAGTAATCATAGTAAATCTCAGTAACTTCAGTCTTTTAATCAGTCCTCAGAACTCATTATATTCCGTCTGTTATTGGAATCCAGTAAACTCAGTTTTAGCTCCGCTAAATAATACCACTAGTATCAATTCAATTAATTAGTATCAGTTCAGCAAATCAGTTCAGTTAAGTTATTTAGTTCAGTCTAGTTATTCAGTTCAATGTCTTTTATATGGGAGTAAGATTCAGTACCGAGTGAACCTAGGGATGGGGACTCACCCGCTAGATTAGGACTGATATCCTTAGAAGGAATCCCTAAGTTCCAGAACTATGTAGCCAGCATAGGTACGAGATGTCACCCATTAGACAAGACTGACATACTCATGGGTCTCCCGTTAGCACATTTATATTTATAGGACTGATCCCAAGAGTCACCCGCTAGATTAGAAGTGACTCCACAGCAGATGTCTTTACTATTGGAGTGGTACTGACACCCTTCCAGTCAGGGCAGAGATTGGACGCAGTCAGCTTAGCATGGGGTATGTCGGTTAGATGAACACATCCCACAGTTTTAGTTATAGATTTAGGACTGTCAGATACAGTCAACTCAGTTCAGTAGTACAGATTCAGTACTATTAGAGACAATCAATCCTTATCATTATAAATAGACTTCAAGATCACCCATTAGACAGGACTGATCTTAGCTATAGTTAAACAGTATCAAAATCATCAAATTTAAAGATTACCCTCTAGATAGGACTGATCTCAAATTTAGTTACTCTATATAAAACAGAACTCAGATAGTTCCATCAGAACATAGACTGTCAGATACAGTCGCTCAGTATCAATTACATTGGTTAGGCCAATCATCACAGTTATATCAGTTTTTTTAACTCATGTATCAGTCATATCAGTTATCAGAATTCATGATATCAGTATTCAGCTTTAGGACTGTCAGACACAGTCAACTAGACCAGTTCTTCATAATTTGAACTATCAGAAATAGTCGTTCATCTATTCAGTATCTCAGTATCAGTACACTTATGTTGTCAGTATTCAGACTCAGTAGTCAGTATCTCCACGAGTTCAGTAACAGTTATATATGCATGTACGTATTCTCACATTTATATTAGTCAGCATTGTTCATGCATATAACCCTTTGCATTTAGCCTACCTCACTCGTATACTAAGTACATTCAGACGTACTGACGCATTTGCACTATGATGCTTTCTCTTATGGTACACCATAGGTTCAGAGGCACGAGCTCCAAATCAGCAGTAGTATTTCAGTGTTCAGAGTTGGCAGTGAGTCCTTCTCATTCGAGGACGATATGATTATTACAATATTTACTATTTAGTTGCTAGATAGAGTTAGTTGGAGACATGTTCCCTCAACTCCTTATTCAGTTCAGTTAGAGGCTTTCAGACTAGATGTCAGATTAGATATTTAGATCTCGTTATTTTCAGTATTTATGACTTGTTTAGGTATTGTTATACCTTTTTTAGACATTTTGTTATCAGACATTTATTCAGTTCGAATCTTATTGCCTTTTATTTTCATGTTTCTGCATTTTATGATATATTATGCAGTATACAGGTACAGATATCAGTCATAGGTTAGCTTGTGGTCCTTTAGGGTCATAAGCACCGTGTAGCATTTCGGTTCAGAAAATCGGGATGTTACAGTTCTAAATGGTACAAGTACATATGAGATGTAGACAAAAGAGCTCTCATACATGTCATGCGAATCTCTTCAAGGGGGTTCAATTGTTCCTCCCTCTCGAGACAAAAATAGAGAACTAACTATTTTTCCAAAGACAATTATTAAAGTCATAAAAAGAGGAAAAGTTTTGTTACAAGGTTTCTCACGTCCATGCCCTTGAATTTTGCAATAATTTTTAGACGGAGGGGGATGTTTTCTTTGCATCTACACCATGCATAATTTTCTAATCATGGCAACAACTCAAGCTATTGTCTCACATTGTGGCTCTAATACGGGCTAACTACCCATATGGATATTCAGACTTTGCCACTAGGTATGAATGTGATCCCAAATCATCAATGCCACAGGTACTCAGACTTTCCTTGCATTGACCATAGTGCCAAGGGTACTCAGACTTCCCTTGCAGTCCATGGCTAAAAACCCAATCACGCCATTTACCCCTTAAGAATATCATCACTCAGTCTATCATAGGGAAAAGCTCGCCACATAAAACTAAAATAAAGTAACAAACTAAGAACAAAGTAACTAATCCATACAAATGTAGGCACCATCAGACTGCCCGAAATTACAACCCAAATAAAAATAAGAATCATCCAAAAGAGTAAGAAAGTATGCAGGAATATCAATAATACCAGCCCAAACTAAATGAATATGGAGACACCCCCAACTAAAAAGGTAGCAGTGTACCCACTGCATAAATAAGGAAGAATAAAAGAGATAAAGAGGGCTCCCTAAAATTGCATCAAGGGCTGCTATCACTCTCTGACTCTGAATCATCATATTTCTCCTATAGATTGAACTGCTCAATGGGGGACTCATCATCACTCTCCACCCAAGAGGAAGGAAGTTGATCTAGTGGTTTTAAGACCTTCCATAGGCCCTTCATCTTTTTCCACATCTTAATAAAGAACTCATCCCTCTTATTTTTGCTTGCTATAATCCTTTTATGTGCGCTCTAGAGGTCTCAGTGTAACCCCACCAAAGAGGAGTAGGCTTTCTTAAGCCTAGTAATGGTAGCTTCTTGTTTTTTTTGGTTCTCCTTGTACTTTTCATAATCAGCCCATGACACATATAAATGATGAGTGGTGGATGGCTCTCCCGGTCCCTAGGGCAGGCTAGACACAAACTCCTTGATGGCTGCAATATCAACTCAAATCTCCTCAAGAGGTCTGGTGGTAGCTGGCCTTTAAGACTCGGGCTCAATACATGCCGACTTTCCTAAGTCAATCTTTCTCTTCTTGCCTTTTCTAGGTGTGCCCTCTCCTCAAATCCTCAAGGGGTAGATGGAGGCACCAGGGTGCACCTATGTATCACTAGCATACTCTTCAATCCCCTCTCTCCTGCAAAGCTCAGTAATCAAAAAGAGGAAGAAGAGATGAGTACCACCTTGCTTCTTTAAATGATACATTTTATGGACCACAAGCTGACCAATATCCAAAGGGATGCCATCTAAAATGCAAGAAACCATCCGAGCATGCAGATCTGGGACTGTTGTCATGTGGGTGCAAGGAGAAATTAGGCTACAAATAATGTACAACTATATCTGAGCCTCAAAAGTGAAGTCGTTCATGCAGATTTTTCTTTTAGTCTTTGCCCAAGAGACTTACTTTTTGGGAAATAGCCATTGTGCCAACTAACTCCCTAGTTTACACCCTTTTTCTTTGAATTCACCCATGTCTGCTTGTTGGAACCCATACACATCATTGATTTGCTCTGCCCCAACTCTCACCGATTTTACTTAGATCTTAAGAGTCATATTGGATAGGTTTGAGAAAGACACTTCACTGACGTTGGCATAAAATTCATGGACCCATTGTTCATTTGCAATGTAAGGATCCAAGGAAAAGCACCGCCACCCTATAGCTTCAAGTATGTCATGAAATTCCTGTAGTTTCTATGGCACATTATGCAAGCATATCTCTCTTTTTGAGAGCATCTTTGTCCTCAGAATATCACTGTAGTAGTTACTGTGGCACTCGAGTGCCATGAATCGGATATGATCATACTTGTCCATAAGGATATCCTGAAATTACTAGGCATACATGATATCAATCAATGACAGTTTGGTGGTGCTTGACTAAATATTTGAAGTGCATGATTTTTGGCATGGCAGGAAATTGGTTTCTGTTACCATAATTGCATGCCATGACCGTGTTTGCGTTGCCACGGTCATGGATCATGATCGCGGTCGTGATACCTGAGGCTAGTTTCATACTAGCTTTTTATATTCAAAACTCTTCCAAACTTTTAGGCCACTAGCACGCTCTACGCTCAGAATTTACATAATGAACAATTGATCAATGCTAATAGGTGTTCGAATGTGCCCTTTCCAAATGCAAAAATCATTATTTAAAGTTCATTTGGGCAATGTATCAAACACTTGGTGTGCACACCCCATTTGGTCTATATTTTGCAAATATTTTGGGTACTCCAGATTTCCCCCCTTGTATGCCTTAAGTAGCCAATACTACATAATTATCAAGTATAACCACATGGAAGGACAACAATCAAAACTTTAGGCCCTCTATTAATCATGCATTTTATAGCCTAATTTGAAAAATAAAAGTATGAATTCATGAAATCTACAGGATTTATGATGCAAGAAGGATGTTAGGATATTGTTGGAAAGCTCACAAACTTGGCCAAAATTTGGTTCAATTAAAGAACAAAACTTGAAAAGAAGTGTGAGGGAAATGAGGGGAAATTAGGGATTAAGTGGCTGAAGTGACCGTAACTGTAGTCAGGTACCCGCGATCGCAGACACACGGGTGACCGCTATCGCACCTAGGGATCGCAATCGCGATAACTGAGAGCATTTCTGCTTCCCTGTTAGCGTTTTTCTTAATTTACATAGATTTTTCCCCTGTTCAGTTTTCAATGCAAATTTTGCACTTTTCCTCCTTTACAAGCTCATCCAATGCACTCCATAGTGCCATAAATACATGAGTTATTCAAATGCAAAAAACTAACATCTATGCTACAAAATTATAACAAAAAGGATACGATCCACTTTCGTGGCATTTGTGGGTTGCCTCCTACCTAGAACCTTAGTTATCTTCGTGACATAACGTATTTTTTTTCTATTCTTAAGGTGCATCGTCAAGCCCCTCCTCAATCACCTTCTCACTCTAAACATCCACCACAGACACAACTTAAAGTTCTACGGTTTGTTTCTTTGTCTTGAAATTTTTGAAAGAGACCTCAACTTCTTGCACCTTAAACTTTATTTCCCCCATCTCTAAATCGGCCATGGCTCTTTCGGTGG